>NW_018408761.1:1662441-1685846 GCF_002113885.1 Mizuhopecten yessoensis | reverse complement strand
TGTGTTCTTGTGATTTAAACCATGAAACTGTCTCACATTTTTTTCTTCACTGTCCTCTGTTTTCAGTCCAAAGAGCATTAATAAAAAATGAACTTGAACTTATTGGAAACCATAACCATTTTCTTCTCACCAACTTACTATATGGCTGTCAAACATGTAATGAAGGTGTAAATATGGAAATTCTTAGCTCTATCCTAATATATATAGTTAAAACTAAAAGATTTGTTGAATATCGAGTATAATACCAGGCAACTTGACACATTTTGAGTTAATATATATACGCATGTATACATATTTGTAGATAATAACACTTATTTATAAAAACAACATCCATTCGTACAGGAGTGCATCTCTGGCTGGTTATCATGATATTGTTATGCTTTCCCTTTATATTCTCCCATACTACTTATATCTTTAATTTTTAGTGTACATACTTAAGATCTGCAATTTTTCCATATATGTACTCAAATGCATTACTGTGAATTTTACCGCAATAATATTTACTATGGATCCTGCACAGTGTTCAGTTGAAGACCTAAACGTAACACAAGGACTGTGCGGTCTTCAATCTGATATTAAAACTTGTATACTACATGTATATGCGGTCTATAACCAATATATATATATATATATTACCTACATTGTATATTGCAGACTAAATCTAATTAATACACTATGCTATGGGAGTTATCCCCCTTCATCCACCCACACCATATTTTATATAATAACCTCTTAATTATGTAAATATCTAATTAGATTTACAAACGTTAATTTTTGACAGTAAGCAAAATCTTATTATTATAAAATCAATCCATTATGTCCATATACCTACCATCACTGGAGAGGACTTATATAGGCTATAAGCCTGTTGTCCAATCCTTTTGACAGTGTAACATTCTTCTATGTTAATAAAATATGTTGAAATCAAATTCGATGACATATTGCATCAGACGGCATCAGGTAATAGCAGAAACGTAGAAGAGGTAATTATTTTTAAAAAATGCGCCGTCTACGATAAAGTGGTCGGGTAGACTTTGATCAATAATAAAACGTTTTACAATAAAAGGGTTGAGGATCAGTACTCGAATGTTAAGCATTCCAACAATCACAATAGTAACAGCAACAACAAAATGTATATGTATATAAAGAGACATAAAAAAGTGATGTAAGGTAAGTAAAAATAATGTACATGTACAATATACTTTGCTAGAGCAAGCCATTTGACTATTTGTTCAATATTAAATCAGATTTAACTGGAATAGTAACAGCAACTGAATGCAACACTTTCAATAACGCTGCAAGAATTCAGCGTACGAGATGAATGTTGGTTTCGACTCTCTTTCAAAGTCCGTAGAGAGCTGAAACAGGAATATAGCTAAGGACCAGAAATAACATAAGAAGTAAGTAAAGACACCAAGTAGCAAAGGTAGTTTTTATTCCCCGCTTTCACCGAAAAGGGGGATATTGATATGGGTTTGTCTGTCCGTCTGTCTGTCACGCTTCGTTTTCGTACAATAACTACAACAAATATTAACCATTTTTTCCTTCAAACTTGGTCACCGGGTTAAATGCCTTAAGGGCTCGGCCAAATTCGATGACCTCTTTCAGCAGACCCCATTTGGCGGAGTTATGGCCCCTTGAATAATGAAAAACATCATGATCTGCTGCGCTTCGTTTCTATGCAATAACTACAACAAATGTTAACCAATATTCTTCAAACCTGGTCACAGGGTTACATGCATTAAGGGTTCGGCCAGGTTCGATGACCACTTTCAGCGGACCCCATTTGGCGAAGCTATGGCCCCTTGAACAACGAAAAACGTAATTATCTGCTGGGTTTTGTTTCTGCGCATTAACTATAACAAAGGTTAACCGATTTTTTTTCAAACTTGGCTCGATTGGTATATACGGATATTAGGGGCCTGCGAATTCAACCGTATCGGTTTCGTTGCCATAGCTACCACACGGAGGCTTCGGATTGGTCGAAATTTAGATATTGTTCGATTTGGAAGGAAATTGATATACAGAGATATAAGAGGATTGCTAACTCAACCGCATAGGTTTCGTTGCCATAGCAACAACACAAAGGCTTCTTATTGGTGGAAATTCAGATATTATTCGATTTTGAGGAAAATTGGTATCTTGGGGTATAAGGGGACTGCGAATTCAATCGCATAGGTTTCGTTGTCATAGCAACCAAAAGGAGGCGCTTCTTATTGGTCGAAATTTAGAACAAAAATAGTGAAAAATGGTATATAGGGGTATTAGGAGACTGCGAATAAACTCGCATACGTTTCGTTGCCATAGCATAGTAGAAATTTAGATATTGTTCGATGTAGATGAAAATTGATATATAATGACACTAGGAGACTGCGAATTCATCCGAATAGGGTTCGTTGCCATAGCAACCATATAGCAACCACAAGAAGGCTTCTGATTGGTAGAAATTTAGATATTGTTCGATGTAGATGAAAATTGATATATAATGACACTAGGAGACTGCGAATTCATCCAAATAGGTTTCGTTGCCATAGTAACCATATAGCAACCACAAGAAGGCTTCTGATTGGTGGAAATTCAGGTATTGTTCGATTTTGATGAAAATCGTTATAGAGGGGTATAAGGGGACTACAAATTCAACTGCATATGTTTCGTTGCCATAGCAACCGCATTTTTCGATTTTATTAAAATTGGTATATAGGGGTATAAGGGGACTGCGAATAAAACGGCATATGTTCCGTTGCCATAGCAACTACACAGAGGATTCTGATTGGTTGCAATTTAGAATTTTGCTCAATTTCACTCAAATTTAGTACATGTATGCAATGCGATCCTTATCTGATGTATCTTTGCAACTATGGGGGCAGTTTGGGGGACATCTGTAATGGCCTCCTATTACAATTAGTAGATATTGTTAAGATGTTTTAACCGAACTCCTTATGCAACTCCAACTCACGCTAAGTTTGCCAACCGATAGGGGAAAAAGAGGACAGTTTTTCCTCTATACAAGTGACGGGGTTTTAACTAAATGCAGTCTGAAGCATGCTTAGGGGCAGATGGATGGGACCCATTAGGGGAAATAGAGGAAAACATTTAAACTCCTTCTACTTCTGTACCGATGAAGGGATTTTTACCAAATTTGATCTGGAGCATCATTGACTAAAGGGTTCAACGTTTTGTATAAACGGAGGGTATGGTCATCCTGGGGGAAGAGGGGCGGGGCCAAATAGGGGGAAAATAGGTGAATCTTCTTCTCATTCAATAGAAAGGTTTTTGACCAAATTTGTTGTTCAGCATCTTTGATTTTATCCTTATTTGGTCTGGAGCATTCTTGGTCAAAAGGGACTCAATATTGTATAAACAGTGGATGTGGCACTCCTGGGGGCAGAGAGGTGGAGCCCAATAGGGGAAATGGAGGTAAAACCTTTACAATCCGTCTTCTACCAGAGAAGTATTTTTTATTTAAAATAAATAATAAAACAATAAATTAATGGTTTTAGCCTAATTCGTTCTAGAGCATACTGTGGCCAAGGGAACTCAATATTGTATAAACAGTGGATGTGGCACTCCTGGGGGCAGAGAGGTGGAGCCCAATAGGGGAAATGGAGGTAAAACCTTTACAATCCGTCTTCTACCAGAGAAGTATTTTTTATTTAAAATAAATAATAAAACAATAAATTAATGGTTTTAGCCTAATTCGTTCTAGAGCATACTGTGGCCAAGGGAACTCAATATTGTATAAACAGTGGATGTGGCACTCCTGGGGGCAGAGAGGTGGAGCCCAATAGGGGAAATGGAGGTAAAACCTTTACAATCCGTCTTCTACCAGAGAAGTATTTTTTATTTAAAATAAATAATAAAACAATAAATTAATGGTTTTAGCCTAATTCGTTCTAGAGCATACTGTGGCCAAGGGAACTCAATTTTGTATAAACGGTGGTTTTGGCCCCCTTGGGGCAGAGTGGTGGGGCTGAAGAGGGGAAATAGAGGTAAAACCTTTAAAATACTTCTCCTAATTTGGTTTCGAGCAACCTTGGGCCAAGGGAACTCAATTCTGTATAAACGGTGGGTTAGGCCCCTATAGGGGCAGAGAGGTGGAGCCCAATAGGGTAAATAGTGGTAAAACCTTTAAAATCCTTCTACCATAGGGATGAGGAGATTTCATCCTAATTTGGTCAGGAGCATCCTTAGACCAAGGGGACTTAATTTTGTTTAAACGGTGGGTGTAGTCCTCCTGTGGGCAGAGTTGCGGAGCCTAATAGGGGAAAAAGAGGTAAAAACCTTTGAAATCTTTCTTCTACCATGGGAATTAAGGGATTTTATCCCAATTTGACCTGGAGCATCCTTGAGCAAAGAAGACTACATTTTGTATAAACGGTGGGTTTGGACCCCCCGGGGGCTGAGTTGCGGGGCCCAATAGGGAAGTTTGAGGTTTAAAACTTAAAATACTTTCTTCTTCTGTACCATTGGAGGGATTTAATGTAATGAGAATGATTTCCCATGGTTGATTTATTATCAAGGTGAGCGATACACGTCCTTTATCAATAATGTTTACGATAGCCTCTATTATGTTACACCAACACAGAATCATACAAAATGGTGTTTAATAAAATAAATAATAAATTAATAATATTATAATATTATAATAATGATAGAACATTGGTTCAGAAAATCAACAGCACAATTAACTAATGAATTTTTGATGACTGTTTTTAAATCTTGTAAAACGTAGTGCGGTCGTAGATCAAAAAAGTAGTATATTCAAGATGGCTGAAATTTGTGAACAGGGGGAAAACTTGCAATAAAGCCCCCTCCCTTCTTTTAGTCAATATTGTTTTCACTAGGGGTGGGGGCTATTTGAGGATAAACACGGTACAGAATCATGTGAGCAGCTATGCAGCGGATCACGGCATCGCCTTTAGAATTAGTCAAGTTTCAAATCCCTATCGAACATGTAATAGTATAAGGTCACAGCAAAGGTTTCATTATAGAGTATTTATGGAAAAAAAATACCATAATATTTACTCCATCTTCTCATATTCTCTTGTTATTGACTAGATGTAATTATTTAATAAGCAAGATATTGTGTTTTGTCATATGCCACATGGTCTTTTAATTCTAGTGTACAACGTAGTGATTACCTAGGTATGGCAGATTTAATGTACTAGGAAATTGGAAGCATATTTGTACCAGTGACGGCATTGTCAGATAATATTATGGTAATTTGACACTTGCTTCTACGGATTGTGAGAGCTCGGTTTTTATTAGTCAACATGTTCTGTGATTAGTGGAGAGAGTGTTTGAAAGGACAATGTCCGAATTCAGGAATGAAGGTCCGGAAAAAAAAGGATGAAGGGTCAGGGGAAAAAAAGTCATGGATTTGTGGGAGATTTTATTTGTACATAGGATTATAGTTGCCTTCTAGCTTCAGGCTAGAGGGAATTTCCCTTAGCTCAATTAGTAGAGCGACAGACTGGGGAGTTAGGGGTTCGGGGTTCGAGCTCCAGTTACAAATGGTGTCTGTGGCCCTCCCTGTGGTGAAAAGAACTTGTAAAATGAGTTGAAGCGGTGTTCGAGGGTGAACACACACGAAAAGGAAAAGTTAGTGTGTTGCAGGTTTTAGTTTACAAATGGGATCACAGTAGCCTTCTAGTTAGATGCTGATGGGAATTCTCGTTTAGCACAATACATAGAGCCGTGGACTAAGATGCTGGTTCGATATATGTTGGAAGCACACTACTCTCTTTCTTGTTACCAGTACATATCTATACATATACCGTAAAAACTCATGTAATTTGTGCATTTTTGAGAAATGTAATGCCCAAAGTAAGGGGTTTGTAAAATACATAAGTGTAAGCAATTTCAGGGGGTTTTCTTGCAGGAAAAAAATCATCGATTCTGGCGCACCGCCATCTTGGATACAAGAGATTATATCCCTTGGTACACAGAGCTCAAAGACAAATGACGATCAACAAACTATTTATGTCAAACATCAATAAAAGATACAGATGATAATAATGTGTTGTTACCTGAGTGCATGTGGACATTATTATTAAATAGGTGTACATCTTCTTCAAATCAATCTATGGAAAAACCAAACGAAGAAAAGCCAATTCCAATGCCAGAGAATCGCCGATCAACTTACGTTTCGACATCTCGGCGCTTTGCCCCCATAATTACGAAAATGTAGTTGTTCAATTATAGGCTCCGTTCGGTTTTGTTTTTTCCAATCGCCTAGAAAATTATGCCATGGTTTTTTCCCGGCTCACTGTCATGTTGATCTCGCGTCTAACACTACGTAAGCACGTGATTGATAACACCGTGAATTATTTCAATATTTATTAAATGAAGCATCGTAAAAATAGGGTAGTCTGCTTTTATTTCCCCCCTTCGAGTAGATTTGAAGAGGATGTATTGAATGTCAACGATTCTAGTATAAACATATTTTTTTATAATACCTTTTCGGTCAAATCAGTCTGTAGTTCTGCCAGTGCAGTAGGGCTTCACTCCACGTGTTGATGAGGGAAAAAACAACACGGTCCGTAGATCGAGACTACAAATAATTTCAATTAAATTTCAGTAGAGCTATTGTTAATGGGTTATCACAGATATAGTGTAAGCTAATTACTGCATTATAATTTGTATTAACTGTGATGTTGTGAAGTATCAATAATTTTCGCTGAAGCATGTGGATCCTACCTGGCCTATTGTCCGGTACCAGACGGCGTCGGTGGTTATGCCCTCTGGTCAACTTACATGTAAAAATGTAGCCTGTACCTAGCTCGTTTTTGTCGTCTAACCACAGTCATGACCACAGTTGACCATTTTTTTAGGTCACCTGTGCTTTGCTAAAGTGACCTATTCTGATCGCTTTCGTCCGTCGTCGTACGTAAACGTTTTACATTTTCGACTTCTTCTCAATAACCAGTGAATGGAATCATCAGATGAGATATTTCGAAGAAAACAAACAACAAAGGACACATTTTACGCAGTTTCTTCTTGGTTTTTTCTATCATTGTACCTGTAAAAAATAATTATGAACTCACTGATAAAATCCTAAGAATCCCAAGTGGTCTTTCATTTTCAAAGATCGATTTTCGGAGTATGAACACCTTTTTTAGTCACTCCCGGGGGAACCCCAGTGGGGACTATTAACTTCGGTTTCAGTCCCTGATGTTGACCTCTGTTGTCTTGGGCTGTTCAGTGTATTGCTTCTGTCGGAATATACCAGGCGCTAATTACAAGCTCGTGGATAACTCAGATATCGATTGCCTTTTTAAACAGGTAAAGCATAAAACCTAAAGTCGTTCCAAATTTCCCAAGTGAATTACATATAACCTTAAGATGTTCCGAGTATGAATCAGGCACCTTTGAGGTTCCCGAAGGGGTATGCTGGCGTATTATAAATTGCTATTGACTGATTTAGATATTTTATGTGTGACCAACGACTACCGTTAATATTTGCGTATAGTGCGCACTTTTGTAAGGAAAAACAGAAGTGTCAAGAAAGGGGTGTACACGATACTCAGGAACAATCCATAACCAGTCCTTGGTCGGGACCATTTCTCGTAAATTTTTTGAGAATTATGGGAAATGTTTTGAAAAATGCTCGCAGTAATAGAACTGAAAAAAATTCGTTGAACCATCCCTGATTGCATTGACAATTTAACAATTACGCAAAGATGCAAGTTCAAGTCATATTATACGATAGAATTGGATACATTTTCAGGACGTTACGTTGTGAATTGATAAATACCACATATCGGGAAACATAACGAAGAATTGCATCGTATTTATCAACATGTGGTTAAATTGTCGTCCTTGGGTAAAATCATGCTGTACTCTTCAATCTTGACAGTAGGAATGTTCCAAACGACATAAGTAAAGTGTCGAAGTTAACAAATTTGGGTACCGCAATGAGTCAAGGTCGCGTGATACTATTAACCGGCAGAAATGTACAAGGTGACATCCATGCGAATTGAACCGATAATGATAAAAGTTTGAGTTTGAAACAAATATTAACGGGTTCAAAATAGCCAAATACATTTCAATCTTTTCTTTTCGACGGAGAATTGCTGAAATCACATTTTTTGGTATTCTTCATGTCTCGTGAATTCGGCTGTTGGCGGAAAAGTGTATTTCATAGCAAAAAAAGTAAAAGATTTATCAGTATATAAGATCTTTTCTGAAACTTATTGTTGTGAAAACAACATCTTCATGTTCAAATTCTGCCAATGCCAGGTGACCGTGTCAGCGCGCAGATATCCCCTCATTCGAGATGTCAGTCAACGCTAACGTTATACTTGCGACATTAATTCCATGTGTTGGCATGGCTACCTGAACAGCATGTATGTATTTACACCTGGTCATTGTTTACCATTTTGATTGACAGGTGGAAATATATCCGGTGTAGCTTGGTCAATGATTTATCGGAAAATGATCATACATAATAATGGGGTGACTTTCATGTCATATGACATATTTCTAGTTCTACATTTTTTTGGTGCACAAAATATTCGAGTAGAAGTTTTTTTGTCAGAAATTCATCCTCAAAAAGGTACCTGCACACATTACACGGGTTTTTACGGTATGTATAATATAAAAAGGAAAAAACTCAACTACACGTCTTAAGCGCTTTTATTTCTTCTAGGAAATTTCAGACTGTTTAAGCAGATATTACGTAAGCTATGACGTCACATAATAGTTCGCTATAGCGACGTCCGCTTTATGCGTACCCGCCATAGCGATATCACAGCAATAGAAATACATAATTATGGTCTTAAGGCAAAGAGTACTGTTGGTTTAAGATTTAGTATTGCTGCCAATACTATTATTATTAATCATTGGGAGGGGAAAACACCTTCCATGTATGCCGAACTGCGTCGTCCGTCATCCGTCCGTCAACTTTTTCTTTTGAACGACTTCTTTTGAAGAACTGGAGAACCTAGGGCCATGATATTTGGCCAGTAGGTATCTGGGATGGAATGCTAAAAAGAGTTCTCATTAAAATGTCCTTGATCTACTTTCAAGGTCACGTGGGTCAAATATGTTAAAAATTTCAAACAACAATATCCTAAGAGCCATTTGAACTAGAGACATGATACTTGAATATGTTATCTAGATCAGCAGTGCAAATCTTTTTTTATAACAGTAATGAGGTCAAAGGTCAACTTTAAGTGCTATTCGGGGATCAAATGTCAACATTGGTAAAAAGCTTTAACAATCTTCTTCTCAAGTTCCATAAGTCCCAGGGTCATGATATTTGGCCAGTAAGTACCTGGGATGGAGCGCTATATACAGTTTCCTCATTAAAATGACCTTGACCTACTTCAAAGGTCACTTGTACCAAGTATGCTAAACATTTCAAACAAAAATATTCTAAGAACCATTTGGGCTAGAGTCATGAGAGTTGGGTATGCTATGTAGACTAGCAGTGTAAATATTTTTTCTCAATTACAGTAATGAGGTCAAAGGTCAACTTTAAGTGCTAATCAGGGGTCAAATGTCATCATTGTTTAAAAGCTTTAACAATCTTCTCCTCAAGTTCCATAAGACCCATGATCATGATATTTGGCCAGTAGATACCTGGTATGAAGAGCTATGTAGTTTCCTTTTTAAAATGACCTTGACCTATTTTCAATGTCACATTGGTCAAATATGTTAAAATTTTCAAACAACAATATCCAAAGAACCATTTGAGCTAGAGTCATGATACTTGGATATGTTATGTAGACCAGCTGTGTGAATTGTTCTCTTAATTACAGTAATGAGGTCAAAGGTCAATTTTAAGTGCAAGTCGGGAGTCAAAGGTCAATGTGGGTTAAAAACTTCAAAATTAATTTTGGAGTTGTGAAAATGTATAAGAAAATACTCTTTGGAAAACAAAGTATGATTAAAAAGATCGAAAGGATTACTTAATAATTTATAGTGTCTTTGATAATAATTTACCTTGTACTTGTTTGTGAGATGTTTAAATTTGCATAGGTGATAATGTAAGGTGGTTGAGTGTATTTTCGAAATAGAAAGTTGTAATAGATATATTTCTTTCCTGTAAATGCATAACTGTTTGCCATATTTAATAGATCAGCAAATCCAAGTCAGAAAAATGCTTAAAGAGGTACAATACAGATCACTGAGAATCTTTAACTTAAAGCATTCTTCAATTCAATTGAAATAAAAGATGCATTTCAATTGAGACATAATTGGGATTTTTAAAGATACAAAATTTTCTGAAGAGAGCTTATCATCCAGGCAATGATTCACGCGGTGTACGTCCACGACATTGAGCACATCGTTGTCGACAACCTCAAGTTTATGATGGGGGCTATGGAGAAGGAAAACATTTTCATGCAGGATCGTTATAAGCAGCTTTAGGAAATTCGCCAACACGAAGAACTGTTATATATCACTGTTGTCAATCACCCGCACAAGGTTAGTACTCTCAACCCTAATTTGTTTTGCTCTGAAAGTTCTAATATTGAACTTTTAAGACAAATTCACCCACATATAATTTTTGGTACTGCTGACATTTATACATATCAAAACCTTGTTATAATTCCACCATTTGTCTAGCAAAATGTTGGCGTTACTATTATAGGGGTTTGGCAGTACAGAGAAACATTCATAATAACAATAATTATAATAACTCGAGGTCCTTATATATCGCTTTATCACAACCTAATTCGCAGGTCGTTCCAAAGCAGTTCACAAATTAGTATCCGTGGTTATAGGGCCTTTGCAACCTGCCAATATCTTTCTCAACTCCTTAGGGAGCATACAACCAATGCTGCCATTTTGGCGCTCACAGCTAGCATGCTTCAATTCTAGCACTGCCCAACCACGTACTTAATTACAGCTGAATAGACTTGAACAAACGGAGCAAAGTATCTTGTTTAAAGATACAACACAGAGCTGTTTCATTTCATTTCAAATACATTTTATTTTATTCAAAAAACACAATTGGATTAGGCACAGGCATTGCCTATAAAAGCCCTTTCCAGAGAAAATACACATTTCATACATTCATATATACATATATAGAGAGAGAGAGTATTATAGAGAAGATGTAGTATATGTTCGAATTAATAGGAGAATACTAGAACCATTTAATACATGTTCACAGAAAATAATTATTAGAATATCATAGATTTTAACATTTCAATTAATATAGTCCATTTACTTCAATTATTAATAGCCTAGTGTTCTTTTGGAGGCACTTCAAAGACACTGTCACTATACAAAGTGCCATCCTTCCCAATTACACCAGAGTTATTGTTATAAAAAAGCAAATACAAACGCTTTGTATAATTTTTTTTTTTTTTTTAATATAGTTTAAGTTAAAATCTTCCAGATTTGTCAATAAACTCCAGAACACATGAGAGAATACATTTATTTGATTCACTGCTAAGGTTCATATCACCCTTAGTGAAAGTAACAGTATTTAAGATGATGTTGTCAATTTCGTTATAATTAGATAACGCATTGAATAAAACCTGTCTTTCATCTATATATTTTGAGCAATTGAGGAAGACGTGATTTGCATCTTCAATAATATAACCACAGTCACATTTAGAGTTATCTGTAAGATGATCATTCTATAAATCTGATTTTAATTGACTTACTTTATTCCGTAGTTGACATAATGTTAAATTCAACTTCCTGGAGCCACCGTATTTAAAAATGTTCGTACAGTTAGATGGTTGCAAAACGTGTGTGCTTTCCTTAAGTAATTCCAGTTTTAACTGGCTCAATGAAATGAGTTTTGGAAAAATACAGTCTGGCCTATTCCATAGAGACATCATTCTAGGAAAAAAGCTATTTTTATACAAGTTGGTTCTGCACAAGGGAACAATAAAGTTTCTATGATGTCTAAGGCGAGGATTAATATCATTATTAAAATATGGTAAAATACAATCATAAAGATGGTCAGGACAGTCATGCTGCAGTATCTTGAAAAATAATATACATTGGTAATTATCACGTCTTATTTTTAGTTTATCTACACCAACTTCCTTATATATTAGGTTATGACTTGTACCTCTTGTCAAACCTGATATAATTCTGAGACATTCTAATTGGACTGTTTCCAATAAGTCACTTTCACCCTGGGTGCAATTATTCCACACAGCACAAGCATATTCAGGTGTTGGTCTTATAAAAGATTTATAAATTATTTCAAGAGATTTTCTATCTAGCTTGTGTTTGAGCATTCGCATTATTTGTAGTTTTGTACAGCTTTTTCCATATATAAAATTAACTTGATCAGACCATGATCCACGACTATTAAAAAGCAAGCCAAGATGTTTATGATTTTTGACATTTATAACGACACTATTTGAGAATACCAAATCTGGATGAGATGTCCCAGATTTTTTTTTATTAGACATTAGTAATGATTCAGTTTTACTTGGATTAAATGATATTCCCCATTTATCAGCCCAGAGAGACAATCTCCTTAAATCCTCATTAAGGATATCTGCCAACACCATCTATCAAAAAGTAAAGAGAAGCATCATCAGCAAAGAGTTTGACATGGGAGTGGAGTTCATCTTCTAGGTCATTAATAAATATTAGCAATAAATAAGGCCCGAGAACCGAGCCTTGGGGTACACCTGCTTTTAATGTTTGTAAATTTGACTTGTAGCCATCTATTAATACCCTTTGTTGTCTATCAGTAAGATAGCAATGAATCCAGTTCAAAACGTCGTCACAAATTCCTTATTTCTTCAATTTGTAAATCAATCCACTGTGCCACTTCTGAAATAGGACAAATAGGAGGAATGTCAAGGTCAGTTTGGTCAGAAGTAGAGACAGGGGTGAAATATGAGTTAAATGATTCTGCTTTATCCACAGGATGTGATTTAAGTTCACCATTTATTACAAGAGGAGCATCATTGTTTGATTTATTGTTAATGTTCATAATAGACTTTGCAACCCGCCACCACTTACCTGGAGGAATGGATTTGTCAATAGGGGACTTTTGAAGTTTGAGTAGATATTTTTGCTTAGCTTCTCTTACAAGGTCAATAACTGTGTTTCGCATATCTCTATTTTTTGCCAGGCTGCAGTGGTGTTAGTATGTTTGGCCCTGGTATGTTGACGATTTCGTTTCCTAATGTGTAATCTAATATCATTGTTCATCCAGACTTTATCATTTGGACGAATAGTGACAACTTTATGTGGTACATATTTTTCAATACACATATGAATTTCACTGGAAATAAAATTATTCATAGTCTCTATATCAACATTTTCATTCAAACATGTATCCCAATCAATATTAGATAAATAGATGTAAGCATTAGCAAAGTCAGTATCACTAAAGTACATAATAGTCTTTTTATATGCAGTTTTCTTTTGAGTTTTGAAAGATATATTGCAAATAATTGGACTGTGGTCACTACAAATTTGAGTTTGGACAGAGGGATTTTTTACTATATCAGTATTGTTAGTCATAATAATATCGAGAGATGTAGAAGAGGTAGGAGTAGTTCTTGTAGGTTCGTGAATAATATTAGTAATGCCAAACTTAGTCATAATCCGCATGATGTGAGAATTTGGTTGTTCGTTTAACATATCCTGGTTGATGTCTCCAATAAGTATATAAAAGAAAAGTGTAACTACGTATTGGAAACTGAAAAGAAAAACCATACGTTGGGGGACTTTTATGAAATATTATCAATATGAAAGGTACAAAATATTATCAGCAGTGTTCTGACAATAACATAAAATATAGATGCTAGACCAGTTTCGAACACTACAGCAGAGAAATCGTGTCTGGCATCTGTATACAGTTATACATACCCCTTTACAGGTATCACTGGTATCTGTATACAGTTATACCTGCTCCTTTACAGGTATCACTGGCATCTGTATACAGTTATATACTCCTTTACAGGTATCATTGGCATCTGTATACAGTTATATACTCCTTTACAGGTAACACTGGCATCTGTATACAGTTATACCTGCTCCTTTACAGGTATCACTGGCATCTGTATACAGTTATATACTCCTTTACAGGTATCATTGGCATCTGTATACAGTTATATACTCCTTTACAGGTAACACTGGCATCTGTATACAGTTATACATACTCCTTTACAGGTATCACTGGCATCTGTATACAGCACATGCTAACAACGGAACAGGCGTCAAACATTTCTTAAAAAAGTTAAATGGTCGTTGACACTCTGGCGTCCATTTGAATCTCGCATACTTCTTGCTGATTGCGGAAGGTGGCTCGGCCAAACTTCGAAGAGTTGGGTATAGATCTCCTGTAACAGCTACGCATTCCATTAAACCCTTGAAATTTACCCACGTTAGCTGGTGCTATCAGAAAACGAAAGGCCTCTACTTCTTTTTGGAATCAGTTTTACCTCCATTTTTACGTTTAAAAATACATTTATTCAGTTTCAACCTGTTTTCCGATGCTCTCAAGCTCAAACTTAATATGCCGTATATGTTGTTTTTATTGTATCTTGGAGGATGTAGCAAAGTGTTAATGTTCCTGTACGACAATCTACATAATGAATAAGCTCTGTAAAGACGGCAAAGGGCATTTTAAAAACCCACTAACAGACATTCTATCGAATTGAAATCAACATATATGACAAGTAAAAGCTGTCGTGTGTTTATGGTTTTTTCATTTTGCCCGTTCGTATCATTCTTCAGTTTTAGTGTAGTAAAATATTTCGCGTTCTCAAGCTTTGCCAGTAAATAGTCAATCAATGATAGAGGTACTACTGGTATTGGTATTGGTGTTTTGCAGTCTTGTTAAGATACATGAAGTCTATATGTAAGTAATATATGAGTAATATATTATTCTACTGCCATTGTTCTTGTCTACTTCCCTCAGCAGACACTCAATTTTCTGTAGCAAAAGCTCAGTTCAGCCAAATATCTGAAAATAAATATTGCCATCCCTGTTTCAATTGGAGTGGCAAACTTTCTCGATAATGTGCCATGTCTATGAAATTCCAAATGTCTTATATCCTATGTGGTCGATCGAAAGATGTCCTGGGTTTGTTTGTCATTTTCTTAGACTTTGGTATTTGTTCGAAACGGTAGGTACATATCTCACTTTCTCGGGTCAAAAAAATCCCGTTAACTTTGACTGCATGTTTTATTGTTTTTGGTCTGAACACGGTCGTCACATAACCTCAGCTTTTGCGAAGACCTTAAACACCATACAAACATATCTTAATGTTAAGCAAACGATAAATCATCACAGAATATGCCCTAAAAGTACCGTTGCTGTTCTGTAATTCTCTACCTTCTCTCAATGTGTGGGTAAGCGTCTTTTGCCCTAGAAGAAAAAAAACTATTTTCAATAACTAGAGTGTAGAACGTGACACAGTTCGCCGCGTATGAATATATGTAAACATTAGAAAACTTCTTTCCACAAACCCCATGTCATTGTTTACAAACAAACGATAGCATTTAGACTACCGTGCGTTCGAGACACCAAATGATGTCGTGTTCGAGACGAGACAGATCATGTTCATGGCCGGTCATAAAAATGAAGCTAATGTCAGAAGCTACAGTCGCGATTGTTCGTCGAACAAAAACACTCAACAAGCTCCACCCTTTCATCACGGAATTAGATCTAAGTCCGTGCTATCATCTATGAGTGTCGGCCGCCATGACACAGAAACAATGGCTATCGTTCCTAGAAATGTAGGTCAAATTTCTCGTCTCCCAAATGTTACATCAACAGTCACTCGGCCGACACACGATTTATCCACATTATACAGTGTACATGTTATCTGTACCAACATCCGGTATTTACACGCAACTTCCACCAGACCTATAGGCTAGTAGCACTCTCTATTTCCCGCCTTTGGGCGCATCACTTATAAACGATGGACGTCCGCGGTCTTAAGTATTTTTGTCCCAGTACCTCAATTTCATACAAAAATATAATAATAATAATAATCCATTACCTAATAATAAAATTATGAAGATAGTGTATGAAGTAAAATATGGATATTTTATGTGAATGAAAATATTGAAATGGAGGAACCTTTTTACATTTGTTGTCACGGATAAAGTGGACGGGGTTATGCTGTCTGTCAACGGCTTTTGCGAATGGCTGTCTCGCACGGATTAACATGACGTCAAAATTATTTTGAACGCAGATTACACAATGTAAAATGCTTGTATCATACTCTTTTAATGGTGTTATTGTTAAAAGGAAATATTGCAAATATAAGGATTCCCCCTTTTATTTTGTTTAGTTTATGAGGAAAAAAATCCAATGGAGCAATCGGTAAATTGTTAATCCTTAAATAAATTCACAACTTTTGTTTTTTTCTGTTGTTGATACTGGGCATAAGTCATAAGAGAAGCACAACAATATGCACGTGATCAACGACAGTAATGGCTAGCTTTCGGTAAACCAGGAGCTTTAAGAATTCCAGCTTATCGTCAAATACGCTTAATGCCTCTTCAAAAGAGCTCAAGGTATAAGCACAAGAGGAATACCAGTGACCTCTTCATCAAAACATAAATACGCTGCGGGTTGTGCTATATCGGCAGGTTCTGAAGCAATTCATTGCATCTTACCGTCTTCGTTGCGCAACGTTTAAGTTCATAGTGAAATGCTTAGGTCACCTGAAAATATTGCGGATATTCGCAATGAAGACCTTATTATTATACTTAAAAAAAATCCATCAAATGTATCAAACACGTGTACTTTGAAAAAAAGTAAAGGGCTAATCTGTAAGTGTATTTGCGATCCTTATACATACATGATGCGTACTGAGATGTGGCAGGGAATAACGTCGCTTTGTTTTCTGAGGGATCAGGGTTTCGGTAAGGAGTACTATCCGCATTCCTACACCCAACATTCATCGATGCGTTTTATGCAGTTTATGCGAATAAGAACTTGGTGCGAATGTCCACTGCTTAATAACCAGGCATCCGATATTCACCAGAGATAAAATTCCTTTCTTAACTTGCATACGGCACGTGGTAGAGGTACTCGTGAAAGAGGTCATATATTCCGGATATCTCAAAGCGTTAGTGGAAGATAATAGTAAAAGCTGTCATAGAGCTTACTGAAAACTTAGCCTTAAATCTCTACCGGGAAATGGTCGTGACTTTGACATATTTAGGAATTATCATTCATTCTACAAGCAGCACATAATGTTGTAATCAGCAAAATCCATCACACATATGAACAATTAAATATTCGTGCAGATTATTGGCAAGGCCATCGACATCTGACCAGAACATGTGTTATCTGTGTTCGCAGCCTTTTTGTGACGCCATCTCCCGCTACAGCTGTACTTGCGAGAGCATTAGTGAACTACATGTTCCTTTTCCACGTCAGATTCTTTCTCACGTGGAACTTTGTTCCCAAGTTTGGATTGAATGTGTTCAGTTCAGTTGACCAGCAGCAAATAATGCGCATCCTTTGTCTACAACTATTAGGTGCGGGCACGGGTCTCCAATTTCAGGACTATATTACTCAGAATGTGTTTCCGATGAACGCAGCCAACTTTGTCGTACGCATTACACTAATTCTAAAGCAGTACTGTTCTAAGAATACCATGATTTCCCTCACGATTGCGGGGAGTCATTCAGATGTAACTTGTTACTCACCTGCGTCGGTTTTGTCTTCTTTGTGACATCCATTGCTATTCTTTGTACAACAAAATCTGCTTTTAAGGGGGAATAAAGCTTGATGATGATATGATGAATATGTTGACGTGGTTCAACTTCAAACCGTTTTACAATAGTGCACACGTTTCATGCAGTGATTGCTGGTGAAAAGTTATGTTAAAGGAGTTTGGCCATGACTTTTCATAATTTTATATGTACGGTCATTTGATGCAATAATACGTGGTGACCCTGACCCCGTCTTTCTAGGTACTCAGATGATAGACAGGTCAGGTGATGCCCTATCTATATCAGCCTAGTGAATATGCATAATTTGAACTCGGTACGAGGTCACGTGATCTGTGACGTCACAGTAGCACGACTTACATGTATACGATATCCTGTTCATTGTGTCGACGTCAATGTAAGATGGACCAGCTTCTTGGGAAAACGCGTACCCATTCTGACACGCCCCTAAACATATTAATATATTATCTGCAAAACAGTGTAGGTAACGACTGTTGTATGGGTAAAATCATCAAGCGACAAAATTAATAAAGACATCAATTCTCCGAAAGCCAAGCAACATGCTATCTGGCGGTCATCTTGGTCGTCTGGTCGGTTTGTAACTAAGTCATAAATAGATATGATAAAAAGTGGCACCTACGTATGAAATTGAGTTAGGAAATCTTTCAAGAAATTTGTAATAAAATAGCGATAACAATCATCGCTTTGAATCACCCAACATTTATTAAAAATAGTTGGCTAAGAAATGAACGCACACTTTGTGAGAACATCTTATTTTGGTGATACAACTTTGAGTTCATTTGACCAAGGAATCTTCCATTCCAATTAAGTCAAAACACCCTCAGCCTTTCTGGACTAGAAGTCTTTCAAAGTAAACATTAGAAACGGACGAACATTATGCCAATATCTAAAAGTCCCTAGTTATGAAGCAGGCTTAAACTTGGGTACTAATTATAATTGGACATAGTGTTACCTGACCAAGATTATCTCTCACAAATTTCCTTAAGCTTGGTAAGAAATATTTTAGACACAATCAAAAAAGATAGGTAGGTTTCCATATATCACATCTTAATATTCATTTTCACTTACATTTCAAATACATTGTATTCAGGTTTACTTTTCTTAGATATGATCATGAAGTTCCACATCTTTTCAAGTATACAAGTTGTTTAAGAATCGACTGAAAACGAAAAGCAACGCATAATTGGGTTTGTAAAAAGGTAGAATCTTAGAACCAATTCAATAGAATCTTTCACACATGTGATATCGACAGATACATTTGAATCCCGAGAGTGTAGCATCGGGCTTTCCCGAAAGGCCACTCCATTCAAGTCACATGCTTGACACGAAGGCAAAAGCGAGGTATTGCCGATTAAGGTACATTTTGTATTTGAAAGTGAATAAGTAGTTACAAAGGAGAGAAAATGTAAATATCCCCGAATGATGCGATGGACGTAGCAGATTCCTTTTGACTTATTTTGATTTCAAAGTTATGGCATAAAAGCAAATTCCCAAATTCTGCAGGAGGTTCCGACATTAGTGACCCCTTACAAATCATACACTAGGTCCATACACAACCTGCCGGAGTGACACCAGTGAAGAACATTGTCTCACCCTTAATTGACATATGTAAGTATTTTTCTTTACTTACAGAAATTCTGAGTGAATCTGGATTACCTAACATCAGCTGTTCCCTGATCATATTTGTATATCACTCAATTTAACAGTTAAAATAATATCAAAGTTTTACTTTCTATGCAAACAATGTACATATTAAAGATGTCGCAAATTTCAAGACCGACTGGTCCCTTTGTCATACATGAATATGTAGCTTGACAAAGGAACCAGTCGGTCTTGAAACTTTGCAACACGTTTAATAATTGTTCAAAGTGTACAGATGATTTGCTATGCATTTTATTAGCCTTGGCTTGTGGTCAGTGTCAGAGTTATATTTGAAGACAGTAGCTTAGTAGCCGTAGATAATTGTGCTTGTAATATAGTTTAGGATCTGTAGATTAGTGAGACCGTCTGTAATCTATGTGTGTAAGTGTGTGTGTGTGTGGGAGAGGGGGGGGTCCAGTCTGTGACGTAGTATGTGTGCCTCCACAGCCGGCTGATGCTGACCGTGGGGTCAAATTTAGCAGGATTTATGGCCAGTTAAACCTAGTCGTGTAGGGGTCAAATTTAGCAGAATTTTGCTAACTTATCAACATTTTTAATGTAGCAGGATTTTGCTAAGGGGATAAATAATAAGGTAGTTAATTTTTGGAGTGAGAGAGTAAAGTGGGGGAGTTAGAGTAGAGGAGTAGAGTTGAAGAGTTGGAGAGAGAAAGTTGAGTTAGGGAGACCTAGTTGGAGAAACAGGACGTTAGTAAGAATAGTAGTTTCAGCTGTAGTCTTAGGTCTGTGTAGTTTTACAGTTGATAGTAGGATATTAGCTTGGAGTGGAGAAATTGCGTTCACAATGGTGAAACTTGTATATTCTATGACGGATTAAAATACTTGTGTTGTAAATAAAGTGTAAATATCAATGTACTTATTGTGTTGTTCAATTAATTTGAACTGGTGGCAGCGACAGAATTATTACAGAAAGTACCACGTTGGGATAATATAACAAAACGTAACAGTACATTAATTGTTTGTGAAGAAAGTAAAACTTTGATATCACAAATTTCAAAACTGATGAATCTTATTGAAAACAGCTAAATATTGAATTTCAAATTTAGATTCATGAGAAAATATTCAAATGATGATAACACATACTAGTTTTTATTACACTGAATTTGTATTGATACAAACAATCTCCAAACAAGAGAATCACAGGGGTGTAACAATATTCTCCATTTATTAGATGACTTCATTACTCTTAATGAGACTTCAATAGACGGCTACAAGACAATGGAAACACTTAAAGGAATGTTTCAGACGCTTCAAATTCCTATGATCTTGCACAAAACCGAAGGACCGGCATGTGTCATTGAGTATTTATGCATTACTTTAGATTCCTGTGCTATGGAAGCAAGACTTTCACCAAACAAACTAGACAGAATAATCGAAATGATCAAATTTTATCAGAACCGGAAATCAATCAAGAGGTATTACAACTTCTAGGACTTTTCAATTTTGGATCAGTTTGGATATATTCAACTTGATATTAAGGTTGATGTTTTCATGAAAATAGTTCACCGGATTATAACATGTCATTCTCTTAAGCGACCCAAATGTATATTATGAAATTATATATTATCTGATTTCATTTACATGTATATACCTAAAATGTAGGTCATCCGGAGCTTAATTTCTCTTTTACTACCTGGGTCATCCAGAGCTTATGTTCTCTTTTACTAGCTGTAGAGAGGCTATATAGCCTCGAAATATGATGGTGTTTCCATACGAAACTACTAAAATCATAGTAAAATTCGCTGGAAATATTTTTCTGCAGATTATAATCAAGAAAACAAATGCCTAAATCGGTAAATGAATTTAAGAGAATGTGCCATTTCATAACTATTTGTAATGTTATGAATGCGCTAGACCTGTTATGAACATTGAAACTTAAAAGTGCTTTAATGTTTATAACATGTCTAGCATTTTTATAACAACATTAAATGTAACGAAAGGACACTTAATAGAAAGTTTATGTGTTCAAAACGTTCACAAGTCCCTTAGTTTTACGTTAATATACCGGTAAAATAGTTACTCGGGCATTTTATTTCGATTTTTGTGCATTCCCATAGCAAAAATCTTCTCTTTTTAAGGCCGGTATGCATCACCACAGCTAGTTTAAGAAAAAGTAAGCTCCACATTACATATATCTAAATAATCTGTCATTTCGTAGCATTCAGTTGGGCTTTAAAAGAGACTGACATGTTATAAGTCCGACGAACTATTTGGATGAAAACGTCAGTCTTAATGTCTTATTATTTACTCTGTTAACATCGCTATTCAACATTTTAAAAGCTAATATATAAAAGTACCATATATTTAAATTACATACATAAGTTCCAATTTAATTTGAATATTTAAATATTTCAATGAAAGAAAATGAAAGGAGGAAAAGAATACTTGTAAGCTATTTAGACTCTGTCCCTTACAGAATGGAAAAAACTAAGTACTGATCATGAAGGCACAACAGACAAAATATTACAAGATAGCAAATATAGATCAAAAGTGTGTCAATGGGGCAGCAAATCAACTTTATTTTCGAACTTTATTTTATATAATTGTTACCGGGGTTCACATCACAACTAGGATCCGGGTATTCTTTGTATATATTTATTCCGTATTTAAAAGAAAAAAGGCAATGGTTTGGAGGTTTCCCTCAATGGTAGCCTACCGCATTACGTCCCTTTACAGTTGGCCGCTAATAAACATTGGCGCTGTCTGTCAACGGTAGTTCCGGTTTGAGCTCGTATGCAACGCTCCGATGTAAATAATGCTAATATTGCGCGACTATTAACGTCTGTATTCTTAACACAAATATTATAATGCAAGTGGGTTTTTTGTGTATATGGTTAAATGTGTTGTGTTGCATATATACGCGATGTATTAGCAGATATGTTATCATTTTGATACCTTTGTCAACATTTTTTCGAGAGCATTTACATGTAAACACTGACTGACTTGACTCCTGGACCTAGATATGTTATGTGTCTGAGTGATCAGCCTCTTACGTCATCATATGTGACACACCTGTGCTATGGTGTTTGCCGGCGAAGCATATAACCCGTGGATACTTAAGTCAAATTAAAGGTATTTTTGTGCACTTTTACTTGAGGGAGAGAGGGTGGGGTTGTTACAAAGCGCAGGGGGTTGTTACAAATATTATGCTAAACTGATATGGGTCACACAGCATATAAACATATCAGACTTCATTTCAAAAAGCTATCATATTCAGTGATTTTTAATGTGAATTTGGGGTATTTTAAACATGCATATTTGTTTATACTTGTATGTGCTGTGACAGTCAAGTTAGTGTGTGTATCTAAGACATTTTATACAAACCCCGGTGGTCTGAGCAAGCTAATATTTTAATTACATACGGTCACACTAATGAGTGTCCCCATAGTAATGAGTGTCCTCAAAGTAATGTAAAGTAATCTAGGGGTGTGCAAAATTTAAGTTCAATCGTAACAGTAGAAATTTCCGAAATACGTCGGTAAATACTATTTTCACGAGGTTGGATTGAGTGTCCACGGAGAAATGAGTGTCCAGGTAATTAAGTGTTCGCGCGCCCGATAATTCGTTAATCAATATTTTTTACTTCTGTCTTCTGATTCATAAATATTTTTCACTTACCTAACTATGTGCAAAATATCAGGTCTATCATAACAGTAGAATGTATCGAAATGTATCGTTAATTGTATGCCTACGATAACAGCTAAGAGTTGTACATGTAGTTATATACGAGTTACTTCCGGGTGAGGACAAAACCCGGAATGCACTCAGGCGTGAAGATTATTTTGTTAATTTATTGTATATATTAGGCTGTATCTCCTATAATATATCATGGATTTTCATTCGGATACCAGCATAGGAAAGTTAATTTTATACCTGTAACAATGGGGCATAAGTTATGCGTACCATTATTTAATATTGGAAGTGAAAGTGGTGGCCGGAATGAACCACTATGAAATAAAAATGGCAATATTTTCAACTGTTTTCGTTCTAATAAATACTCATATCTCAAAAAGTACTGAACCGATTTTTGTTCGGAGACCACTCTGGTCAAGGGAATTTTGCACTTGTTAATATGATACCAACTATTTCAACAC
>NW_018408761.1:1661097-1661871 GCF_002113885.1 Mizuhopecten yessoensis | reverse complement strand
TACATTGGCGCCCACGTAGGGACCCGGGTGAATTGACAAAATACTCAGCGCTAGCTATACTTGCGAAGGAATGGCTATGACCGTGACCCCTGGAAGCTCGAGGACGAGTTCTTCCCTGGAGGGGGAGTTTGTAACCCTGGTAAATACTAGCTGCAATATACCGCTCGGCTAGAGAGAACTTCTCTTTAGCTCGATCGGTTGAGCGTTAGACTAGTAAGCCAGAGGTCCCGGGTTCGATCCCATGCGGAGGTAGTGATTCATATTTAATTAATCATGCGCTCTGGTACATTGGCGCCCACGTAGGGACCCGGGTAAATTGACAAAATACTCAGCGCTAGCTATACTTGCGAAGGAATGGCTATGACCGTGACCCCTGGAAGCTCGAGGACGAGTTCTTCCCTGGAGGGGGAGTTTGTAACCCTGGTAAATACTAGCTGCAATATACCGCTCGGCTAGAGAGAACTTCTCTTTAGCTCGATCGGTTGAGCGTTAGACTAGTAAGCCAGAGGTCCCGGGTTCGATCCCATGCGGAGGTAGTGATTCATATTTAATTAATCATGCGCTCTGTTACATTGGCGCCCACGTAGGGACCCGGGTAAATTGACAAAATACTCAGCGCTAGCTATACTTGCGAAGGAATGGCTATGACCGTGACCCCTGGAAGCTCGAGGACGAGTTCTTCCCTGGAGGGGGAGTTTGTAACCCTGGTAAATACTAGCTGCAATATACCGCTCGGCTAGAGAGAACTTCTCTTTAGCTCGATCGGTTGAGCGT